>NC_056739.1:1961376083-1961408583 GCF_019279795.1 Protopterus annectens
AATAAATTCATGGAATTACTCATAAACCTGTGTTATACACTGCATTGCCATTTGGCTCTCAGATAGGACACAGGAAGTCAGGATAGTGGAGTCCACATCCACAAAGAGGCTGGTCACTTGTGGAGTCCCCCAGGACTTAGTGTGGTCCTCCACTTTTTAACATCTACTTCTCAGAAGTCAAGGCCAACATCAAAGGCCTCTGCCTGACCAGGTTTGCAGCTGACTGCTAACTAGGAGCAGTCATAGAATCCCCCCAATACACTAATATCCTACAGGAAAGGCTAATACAGGCAAATAACTGTGCCATAGACATGGACCCAATAGTCAGGGATTTGGGGAAATATGTAGACAGCAACCTGGCTTTCAAACAGCATGTCTAAAGTAGTAAGGAAATCATTTTATGTTGCTGAACTTATAAGCAAGGGTATATATGTCATCTAGGCCCAAGGAAGTCATCGTTCCACTGTACTCAGCCCTAATCAGACCCATCATTGAATACAATGCCCTTTTCTGTGTGCACCTGATCAGGCATATGCAACAACTAGAACTTCCACAGAGATTCCTCACAAAAAGAATACACAGCTTTAACGTGTCTTATGCAGATCACCTAAAAACTCTGTCCCTGTACTCTGCCCTCTACAGACTGTTGAGGGGTGATCTATGTCTGGCATACAAGGCATCCCAGGATCCTGCTCTCGTTTAATATCTGGCATATCCTGAAAACAAGTGGCATCAGAACTACCTAATCCAGAGACTTAAACTTTGCTTGCAACATAAATAGGACATAATGGTGAGACAGGTATGTGTCTTGGAGAAAACTCCTTCTCTGGAACAGTCCTCCCATTCATGTGAAGTAGAGTTCTTCATTGATCCTATTCAAGAGTAACCTGGACCAGTGGATTGGAAATCAGAAATTCACCCCTAGTCTGTCACTTATGTCTTTAATGGATAGAGGCAACCTGTAATTGTTTGACCACACATGCCCTAGGTTAAAATAGCTAACTCCTAAAAATAACCTCTAGAGCACCAAACTTGTTAGGTATATTTGGTATTCATGGCTAGGCTTAAAAAATCCCTTGTTGTCATTAGCCTAGTATTAACCTATGAACTTATGAACTTAGTAATAACTATATCTTCCTCTGATAATCTGCTTGGATAAGCTTCGTTTGAAGTTGCTGTTCAGAATATGAAAAGTCCATTCTGATATTTGTATTAAGGGCCAAAAACTCACTTGAATATCCTTCTTGTAAATGACTCGTTTGAAATATGGGCACTTGTTTCCCATACAGAGCATGATGCAAATGTTTCTTGCAGCTTGTGTTATTTTTATTTTTTATTTTTTGCATTGTTATCTTTAATGTCCATGGCACATGATAAGAGAAGTTAGTATCAATAAAAACTTTAAGAATACCCATTTGTCTACCCCATAGTTTCTAAAACCAAAATGCACATTTTCTTACTTCTCTATATTGCTTATTAAAATGAGGAAAGAAAAACTCCCTCTGTCTTCAGTTCCAGCTGTTGTAATTTTTGACTTTTGGTAGTGAAGGATGTATTTGTTTTCTCAAGTACTTTTACGTTGTTTTGTTTTGGGGAACAGAAAGAGGAGGGCTTATTTATTCAATACTTTGAGAGTTGACAAAAATTTGGTGTCATTGTTTGTTTTGTCACTAGGTATATCAACCTACAGCTAGCTGTCCCATTGAGACTTCCCACCCCCCCCTCGTTCTATTCCTCCTGTGGTCCTTAACTTTGTATGTGCCTTAACTCACAGAGTGAATGTCACTGCATTGAACTGTTATTTTTTCAAGAGGGAAATTGTGATTTACCGCCTTTTTAAAGCCATTGGTAAGTCTTATCAGTTTACTTGTATTTCACTACCAACATTTCTATGAACCTTTCATGGTACTGCACAGTTCTGTCTTGAAAGATGATTAGAATATCACTTGATAAAATCACTTTATAGGTTAAGCTTAGAAGCTTAAGTGGGAGATTATAAAAACAGAGTATTAAACATTTAAATTGTGAGGGGGAGGTTTGTTAAGCAATTTTAGATATCTGTCATCAAAACCCTAAAGCTTTGGTATGTTGTAATATCTCAGCACTAAGCTTTCATCATTAATGTTGCCCAATCACAGTGTGAAAACTGCTGTTTACAATTTGACTGGAATATTTCTTTACTAGAAGGTGAAGATGCTCAGAGATGTAACACTGAACCTTATCATGAGACTGTACATATGTATATAAATGTATAATATATATATATATATATATATATATATATATATATATATATATATATATATATATATATATATATATATATATAGAGAGAGAGAGAGAGAGAGAGGCCTACTTTTGTTTATCAAAACTCGTTATTTCGAAAAACAAAAGTACAATCCCAATTACACGAAAGTGCACTTAAATGAAAGTACACTTTCGTGAATACCAGTTTAACTGTAGCCTCCATACAGGTTTCATGCCTCATGAATGGAAAAAGTCAACAGTCCTTCCTCTACACAAAGGTGGGCCATCTACAGACCCTGGAAACTACAAACCCATAAGTCTCATTAGTCTTATATGTGAAGCCGTGGAAAGACTTATCATGGAGATGATCAACAGAGATATAGTAAACCTCCAGACACTAGACCCAACCCAGTTTGGTTTTGCCAAGGACAGATCATGCCTACTCAACCTGGTGGACTTCTTTGAGATGGTCACCAAAGCAATGGATGTGGGCAAAATCATTCACACTGCCTATCTTGACCTGGCCAAGGCATTTGACACAATACCTCACTTGGGTATTGTTGACAAACTCAGGAGGTTAGGTACAAACCCATATGTCACCCAGTGGATAGCCAGCTGGCTCACAGACAGGACCCAGGAAGTTAGAATTGGGGAGTCCACCTCTATTAAGAGGCCAGTCACAAGGGGAGTCCCTCACGAATCAGTCCTTGGATCGCTCCTTTTTGGCATTTACTTCTCAGAAGTCAAGGCCAATGTCAGTGGTCTCTGGCTGACTAAATTTGCAGATGACTGCAAATTAGGAGCTGTCATTGAATCTTACACGACACAAATGTCATCCAGGAGGGGCTGACACAGACAAACAACGGTTGTCAGAGCCATGGACTAAAAATAAATGTCAAGAAATGCATAATCGTATCCTTTGGGAAGTCATCCATCCCTGGTAACTATCATATTGACAGCACACCCCTTAGAGTTGACCCAGTAGTCAGGGGCTTAGGGACACACACGGATAGTAAGCTAGTCTTTGACCATCATGTGTCTACAGTGGTGAGGAAATCATTCAATGCTGCACAACTTGTAAACAAAGTTATGGTATCTAAGTCCAAGGAAGTCATTGTTCCACTGTATTTGGCAGTCGTCAGACCTATGACTGAGTACAATGCCGTCTTTGATATGGACCTAACCAGGCATATCCAACAACTGGAATGTCCACAGAGGTTCCTCACTAAAAGAATACAGAGTGCAAGTAAAATATCCTATGCAGACCGCCTCAAGGCCCTATCCCTGTATTCTGTCTTCTACAGGCTTTTGAGGGGAGATCTATGCCTGGCATACAGGGCATTTGCAGACCCCACTGTGATGGATCTCCTGCATATCCACAAAACAAACAACATCAGAATTACACATTCTAAAGACTTAAACCTTGCCTGTGATATAAATAGGACCTGCTGGAAAGATAGGTATGTATCCCAGAGGCTGCTGTGTCTATGTAACAGGCTCCCCATCCATGTGAAGCAGAGTTCCTCCACTACCGAATTCAAGTGCAATTTGGAAAATTGGATGGGAAACTGGAAATTCATCCCTGGTTTGGCTCCTATGTGTCTAATGGACACAGGTAACCTGTAAATGGTTCATTTCCCAGGCCCAAGCTTACACTTATCGAGTGTATCAGGACTTGTCAGAGATTTGAGATGCATAGCTAAGCTTAAAAATGCCCTTGTGGTCATTAGCCTAGTAAACACCTATGACTCTATTAACAACTAGCCTCCCCTGGCTACAATGTTCTTAGACTTGAGAGACAAAAAAAGAGAGCAGAAGGTGTTTCCATTATATTTAAAGATTCACTAGATTCCCAGCTTCCACAGTATTGAAATTCTAACATCTCAACTCAGAATAAACAACCAGCAAACTATATGCATCACAGCTATAGATTCCACCATGTAATAATACTGCACTAGTGGAAGATGCATTGTGCTAAAACACTAACATTTCTCAAGAAACAACCATTCTAGGTGACTGGTTTAACACTAACATTTCTCAAGAAACAATCATTATAGTGACCTTAACATTAACTGGAACTTCTGCAGCTCCAGCCTAGTTATTCATATTCCTGCAAGAATTGATAAATAGCAGTAGAGAATCAAACTTATTCTTGATACTAACCAGCAACCAAAGCAATATTAGCACCTCTAGTATCATAAGCAACCATTTGCCCACTTTTATCTTAGACACTACATCAGTCTCAACAAAATAATTGCCTACAATGGAATATGCAGCTTAACTTCATTCTGCAAGGACATGTTTAATGATACACTAAACAAATATGACTTGAACCCCGCTAAAAACTCTTCCTCTTAATGATTCACTCATTTATTTCAACTCCACTGTCCTAAATATATTAGATCACCAAGCCACTATTAGAAATAACAGAATAAAATCTCACCCTGACCCTTGGCTAGAAAAGGAAACAAAATACCTAATACTACAAAGGGATAGGACATGAAAGCTATAAATACAAAATAAAACTCAGTCAACTCAGGATGTGTTCAGGCAGCTGAGAAATTTTTCAAAGCATCAAAATAAAAAATGACAGGCAAACCTGTTACTATACTGTTCAGCAAAGACACCACAATAATCCCACATCTTTTGGAAATGTATTAACTAGCTATTTAGACCAAGTCAGACCACCACACAACCTATACCCTCTAGAAAAGACTCCATGATAACCCCAAAATCTATTAACAAGCTAAACAAATCAGGTCAGATCACCACACCAAAAGCCAAGACTAGCAATACCACAGATTCAATAGCCAACCATAGCAAAAATCTGTGGTATGTACTTACACACTTAAGGAATTGAATAATCCACTTAGAAGATCAATTGTAGCAGACATAAATGGTCTACTAGAACCTTTGGGTAAAATTTGATGTAAATGATTTACCCATATGTAAAACAGATGGACTCTTGTTCTGGATATTGCTGATTTAATTGACAAAATAAAAAATGAAGAATGGAAGGTACATTTTTTTGGTTGACATGTCATGTGAAAGATCTGTATGGTAGTGTAAAACACAAATTTGGTTGCAAAAAGTACTGGGAGATACACCACTAAGTAATTGTATTATAGAACTAAAATAATTTGCTTTAATGCACAATTATTTTAGTTTTAATAAACAATTTATTCTACAAAAATAGGCACAGGATTTGCACCATCATATGCAAATCTATTTATGTGAGAATTTAAAATGGAATATATGTGTTCATATAGAGATTAAAATTTTAAAATAGTTAAGTATTTTCATTTTATAGATGATTTAACTTTTGTAATACAAAGTGATACTAATGTCCATGCAAATAATTTTATGAGAATTACTCCGTTATTAATTGAGACCCATAGATTTGAAATACGATTTTTGGATCTTTTGTTATTTCATGATAATCATAAAATGAAGTGGAAAATCACAGGGAAAGACACAGCATCTATGATCTTTATACACACAGAAAGGGATCATAGTAAATACTTAATTCCTTTCATTATGGACAGATGCTAACAGCAAATAGACTTTGGTGTAATCAAAGATTATTTACAAGAAAAAGTGAAGTATATTATACATTAATTGTTAATATGAACTACTCAAAATTACAGCTTGTGGATGTTTGTATAAGTTGTTTGATTATTCGAGGTGTATTGAGACAAAGTACAAAATGTATATTAGTTAATGCCGATAAAGATGGTGAACCTTTAGTGTATTTTTCACACAGTTATTGTGTATATAGAATGATAGCTATTATTAGAAAATATTAGTATATTATAACAGATGAAAACAGCAAATATAAGCACCAAATTTTGTACTTAGACATGGTCCAAATTTGTTTGATAAATTAGTTCATAGTCTGTATGTAGAAGCTGTAATACAATTTGGTGACGAGGAATAAATGTTGTGGGCATTGTGCAGTATGTCATATGATGTTAGTAGCAGATGTACTGGAAATTAGTGATATGCTATAGCAAGTGCCAATCCTGGCTGAACTTATACTCATTATACTTCCGTTACCCCTAAAACCTAAGTCACACCTCAGAACCTTCTCCAACGTCCTACTCTACTCCTTTCTTCTGTTTTTCCCAGTGCTTTACCTTATCCACTTCATCTCTGCAGGCCTTTCCCCTACATCTTTCTCTTTCCTCCTTACTCACTAAGCAACCTGAAGATGCTCTCTACCTTGCACTTTTCTTATAATCTCATTTTCTATCCATCATTCATTCTCAGTTTCCCCTAACTGTCTATAATCTTTCAAATATCTTATTAGAATTGTCTCAAGTCTCGTTTATCACATACTAATCTATGTAACAAATATTATGACTAGAGTTTTTCCTCACATATTTTCTTCAGTTTATATTGTTGTTCTTCATTGCACTCTACTATGAAACATAAGTTCTGTTTTTCTCATTGCAACATTTTTCACTCTTATGTTTTGTAGTGTAACGTGATACTTTGTGATTTAAAATATCTGTAATTGATTTTTGAAAGATTGTGATTGTGGAACTTTTCTCCTGGGCCTCTGCTGAAAATGGGCACTTTCTAGCCCAGTTGGACTTTCCCTGTAAATGGATATTTAACAAATGAATAAGTAGATAAATTGTAAGTTTGAAGGTGTTGTAAATGTAAATGCACTTATTTGTAAGTGTAATCCCACATATAAACAAAAAGAAAAGTTCAAAAAGGAGTGATACAACATCCTGATATTTGTTGGGGCTATATAAATATTTTAATGGCAAGGCATATATATGAAAGCAAGCACAGTATGGACAATTTAAAAGATTTAGAATGGAAAGTAGATTTTCTTTGCATGACATGTGATGTGAAAGATCTACGGTAGTATAAAATACACATTTGGTGTACAAGCTTTGCAAAAAGTACTGGGAGATATGCCACAAAGTAATTATATTATAGAACTAGAGGAGTTTGTTGTAATGCACAATTATTTTAGTTTTAATAGACAATGTATTTTACTAAAACAAAGCACAACAATAAGCGCAGGATTTGCACCATCATACTAAGCAATTTTATACTTTACAAAGTTCAACATATTTAAGATACAATATAAAAACATTGCTGTTGAAGAAAAAAGATACATTATTTTAAAATATAGAACTTATAAACCTTGTGGTTTAAATGTGGAAATAAATTGGAATTGTTTTATTTAAACACTGCTGCTTTAAGAGTAAATAACTAAACTGAATTAATTAATTGGGTTGCTTTTTATGTGTGATGTAATGACTGAGAGTTTTATCTCCTAAAAGGCTGGCAAACTGAGGTGCCAGGGATTTGTAATGTAAAGTAAAATAAAAAAATTGTTTTATACAAGACAGTACAAGTGTTTTGTTGTTTATACATGTGTGTCCTGGGCTCATGTTTTGCATACGTGTTTATTGAACCCCGATTTATTAAAGTATAATTCAAATAAATGATTATGACTACCCATTTAAAAACATTAAAGGCAGGATCATGAAGTACTTTCTGAAACTTGCTTAGTACTTCAGTCAGTCTACCTCCATTTGCCTAGTGTTTAACTCTGAGCAAGTCACTTAACCAGACCGTGCTTCCAGACTGTCCCCGAGAAAGGACACTTGGACTAGTTGACTTATTTGGTTAACAAGTAGATTCAACTGCTGTGTGTAATCTGAAACAATATATTTCACAATGTTTTTGCTTACATTTTCTGTCTAGACCTCTCTCTGCCCAGATACCACATACCGTCACTCTTCAGATCTAACCTCTTTACTGACATATTTGTTGTCCTTTCTGGAGCAAGAATAAGTGACATGAGGAGTAACACAGTTAAAGTTTGGGTCTGAGGTGTTTATTAACCTACCTCTGCACGCTGTTCTCTTCTGGGGTGGAGTATCAAAGAGATGGTGTAAAATATACAGACTTTAATGAACTGTAATGAAAAATACTTTTTTTTTCTCAAAATTTTTATTTATTTTTTAAATACATTTGAAATAATTCCATAGTATTTATACATAACATCCTAAATAACTATATACACTATTTAAATTAGCCTGACACTATAACAGATCTTAATGTATACAGTACTTTATAAGTATGCCCAATCCATTATCAGAGTGTCTGATCAATTATTGCATAGTGTCAGTCAACAGTAAGACTTTTCACCAAGGGTTGTTGGTAAATGGCTTTGGATAAATTCTTAGGTCTTTAATTTTAATTTCCAATAATGCTGTGGTCTTCAGTAGGCTGTAGAAGTCTTCCAAAGTTGGTATTGTGTTTGTATTCCATCTTCTTGTTATACACTTCCTTGAAATTGCAAGAATAGGCCATACTAGATGCATGTTTGACCTATTCAAATGAGGACCTTCGTTCACATTTAATAATACAAGTGCTTTAGTTAAATAAAATGATTCATTAAATAAAGCTTGTAGAAAGTTATTAATACCATTCCAAAATGGATTAATTTTAACACAAAGAAAATGTAGTTCCAATCTGCATTGTATACTTGCTCACATCTCCAACATATTCCTTTTATGGAAGACCTAATTTTACTGATTCTGTCTGGGGTTAAGAATGCTCTGTGCAAGCATTTCCAATTAAAAACTTTCCAGTATTATGTAAAGGATGTATATTTTAACAATAAGATAGTTTTAATATATTCAGTTAACTGTATTGAGTGTCCTTTTGTTATATATTTACAATATGAGGATGTTCATCGTGTTTCACTGTTGCAGTCATCACATTTAGGGTTATCCCTGCCAGGGTAGCCCTCGGCTGGCCCGAATACCAGAGACTTAGTATTTCTGCGTCGGTTGCTGTCACTTGAGGACTGACGTCAGGTCATCAGTAGTATAAAGTAAGGCAGCCGACACCATTACATCAGTCTTTCTTGCAGTGGAGCCCGAAACAGAAGCAGTTCTCACGAGTGCCGTTCGGCCGCTACCTGAGTTTTCATCTCCGAATTGAAGTTGAAGTCTTCTAAAGCTAAGTACCCCATTGGGGATCCTTTTTTACTTGCACTAACCGATTTCAGAAAAAATTAATAATTGTCTCGCCTGTGGAAAGCAAATACCACACCGAGACTGCCACTTTTACTGCGCCACTTGTTTAGGCCCAGACCACGACATCCCCCGTTGTTGATTCTGTGCTTTGTTCAACACCAGAACTATCCGTCGTCGGGCCCTTATTGTAGCCAGATATTTTCGTTTACAGTCCTCGAATTCCAATATGGCTTAAGTAAGCCATCCAACAGCAGATCTTCCGAAAAAAAATAAAGATAAAGGCAGAGACAGACCGCACAAGTCCAAACCTACCGACGATGCTTCTGTTAAGCTAGTTGTCAGTCCTCCGGTAGTCAGTGAGGCGCTTTTGCAGCCCCTGATGCCCGCTTCAGTTGATTATCAGGCCGCTACTGAGTCCCTTTCAGAGTCTGGTATGCTGCAAAACTCTTTGACTAAGGATCCTGTGGTTGTCTCTACCTTGGATGGGTCCGAAGCCGCTGTGCAGGCACTGGCTTCTGAGGAAGTCCTTCGCACTACCGAATCTCGACACAAACCGACATCTTCTTTCACGACTACCGTGTGCTTTCAAAAATGACCGAGTTCCTTAGGCCCAGGGTTCAAAACACACCCATGAAACTGACGACTCACTCTCAGGCACCTGCTACCTTACCTCAGTCTCAAATGCTTAAAATGGCGGAAGACCTTATCATGCTGATCAGAGGAAGCCAAGCTACCCCCTCAAAAAGGAAAACAGGTTTGTCCCCTGTAGTTTTGTCTGAACAAGAGTCAGATGAATCTGATGCATCTGACTATGAAGACATGCAACCCCTCTCTACTTATGAGGATTCTGATGCAGAGGACTCCATTCCTTCAGCCTCTCCCCCAGAGGATTTTTTCCTTGGGGAAAATCTGCATTCTTTAAGGGAGCATTTCCAATGGGAGAGTCAGGACTACCCTCAGTCTAAAAAGAGACTTAGGGAATTCCTAGATCTTCTGCAACACAGACCCTTAGCCATCCCCCCAGTCCTGGATGTTGTGGATTATGTTTTCCTTGAATCCAGCTTGACTTCTGATACCCTACCTCCTGCTCCCAGAAAACCAGACCGGTACTATAGAGTCCCTGACTCACACAAATATCTTTTTAAAAATCCAACAGCTGACCCTGAGGTCATTTCTCAAGGGCCAAAAGGGATTAAAGCAACCTCTGCTAAGAATCCCACCCCCTCAGACAGGGATTTCCGAGCATTAGACAGATGGTATAAGAAAAAGTATACACCTCAGCTACTCTTACTATCAGGGCACTAAATTTTAATTTCCATATGCTGAAATTTCAGCAACATACCTTGTAACTTCTTAAACAGAAAATGTCTTCCATTCCTCGTTGAGCAGCATCTAAAGATTTACAAGACTTAATGCATTCTGCAAGTCAAGTAACTAAACCCACTTTGCACTATGGTTTTGATGCCCTAGAAGCTTCTTGTAGGGCAGCAGCCACTGGATTTGTCATTAGAAGACATGCATGGCATAAGGAACAACCCCTGCCAGACCATGTCAAATCAAAATTGTTGGATGCCCCCTTGCACAAAGATAACTTATTTAGCACTAAGGCAGAAGAGGTCTTAAAAAAGATGGAAGAAAAAGCAAAATCTGTGCAAACAGTTAAGGATTTCTAACAGGTCCAGCCTCCCTAGGTTCAGCAGGCTTTGTCCCTTCAAGTACTGGTCCTTTCCTGCTCCGAGTAAACCGGCCCAGCCTAGGCCCCATGAAAACAGACCCCCCCCCCCAGACAGCAGCCCCAGGGAATGCAGACATCTAAGCAGTGGACTACCTCCACTTCAAAACCAGGGAGTTCTAAGCCACCCCCTTATGGTAAGAACTCACAATGACACACCTCCTCCACACCCCCCTGCCCAACTTCACTTACCCCTAGGAGGAAAACACTCCTTTCACTCAAGCACCTGGGCCACCATTACCAAAGACCAATGGGTTCTGAGCATTGTGTCTCAGTGATACAAATTTTCCTTCCACACCCTTCCAACTCCAAAAGGGTTCCTGGATCTACCACCAAATCACTGGGCAGAGGCTCAAAAGCAAATCCTTTCCCTGCTCTCTGAGGGCAGTAGAGCATGTTCCTGCAGAACAGATAGGCCAAGGCGTCTACTCCAGACCGAGGGCACCTAGCACCCTAGAGGTTTTTTTTTTTTTTTTTGCCTTTTACAGACAAAGAAATATTTAAATTTACCCATACTTAGGTGACTGCCTTATTTAGGCAGGCAGCCAGGAAAAGCTGCGCAAGCAGTTGACCTTTTGTAAAGACCCTACTAATCTCCCTAGGGTACACAGTCAATAAAAAGAAATCCAAACAGGTGTCCACCCAAAGGATAATCTTCCTGGGAGCAAGTCTGGACACAGCATCCCAGATGGTATACCTTACACCAGAGAAACAAATTTTCCTGACAGCCTACTTCCTTCAACTAGCCACCAGGCCCCAGCTATCTGCAAGGAAGATCCTACAAGCTCTGGGGTTCATGTCATCTTGCATACTACTCATTCCATATGCCAGACTGCATATGAGGAAACTTCAATGGTACCTAAAGAGCCTTTGGTGTCAACACTCTCAAGACCTGGAAACTCTTCTACCTATAATTCCTTGCCTCAGAAAGGAATTTCTTTAGTGAGCAACAGCATGCTCCCACAACAAGAGACTGCCCTTCTCCCCCCCCCCCCACTGTCCAGACCATCACCACAGATGCATCAGACTACGGTTGGGGTGCACACCTTGACGGCAGGTGCATACAGTCCAATGGAGCTCACAGCAAATCCCTCTGCACATTAGTCAAAAAGAGACAATGGCTGTGCAGCACGCCTTGATAGCTTTCAAACCCCTTCTCTCTTCATGAGTTCTCCTGATCAAAACAGACAACACCACTGTGATGTGGTACATCAACAAGTAGGAAGGGACTCACTCCTACCCTCTATGCAGGCTTGCCATGACCCTTTGGCTCACAGCCTTCCATGCAACTACACCTTTTAGCACAATTCCTACCAGACTCTCAACTCTCTGGCAGACCAGTTAAGCAGAAACCTTCTGGACCCACATAAGTGGCAACTCAACAGAAGTATCTTCACACTAATACCTTTGAAATGGGGAACCCCGAAGGTCAACCTCTTTGCCTCCCACACCAACCATCAGCTCAGAAAATTCTGCACCAGGGAGCATCACTGCATGGCTTGGAAAGTGGATGCCCCGCCCTTCCCCTGAGTCAATCTATCGGTTTATGCCTTTCCTCCCCTACCTCTCATCTCCAGGGTACTGCTCAAAATAAGGGAGGAAAAACCAAGGACCATTCTTATAGCTCCAGACTGGCCCCAACAACACTGGTACCCCCTGCTGCACAGCCTGTCCCCGCTGCCTCCATGGCATCTTCCTCAGATTCCAAACCTCCTGACCCAGAGGGAAGGGGAATTCATGCATCCCCAATTGCAGACACTCAATTTGGCAGCTTGGGTTATTCCCTAACCCCGAACCAATCTGCATCCTCAGTAAACAGGTTCTGGATGTTATCCATGAGTTCAGATGTCCTAGCATCAGAAAGTCTTATGAGATAAATGGAAAAGGTTCTGCACCTGGATCCAGGCTAAGGGAGCCAATATGGCACAGCCCTCCATCCCTATCATCCTGGATTACTTAGCTGCCCTATTACACAGTGGTCTCTCTTTCTCCTCTATAAAAATTCATGCCTCTGCTATTTCTGCTCATTTTTCCACTGAACAGCTCCTTTTCTCACATGCTTTGATCAAACAGTTCCTCAGAGGGACTAGCAACTTGAGGCCCCCCAGAAGGGCACCATCACCAGCTTGGGACCTTAAATTTGTCTTGAAAGAGCTCACCCTGCCCCCTTTTGAACCAGCCACTTCTGCAGAGCTAAAATTTCTCTCCTGGAAGACAGCATTCCTTCTGGCCATCACTTCAGCCAGAAGAGCCTCTGAGCTGCAAGCACTCATGGCTGTGGAACCCTTCATCATCTTCCATGTAGACAGGGTATTCCTCAGAACTAACCCATCCTTCATGCCCAAGGTGGCGTGTGGCTCTCAACAAATCCATTCATTTGCCCACCTTCTTTCCTAATCCCCAGAACAAGGGGAAAGGATTCTTCACTGTCTCAATGTGCACAGACAGCTCAGATTCTATCTAGACAGGACTAAATCCTTCAGGAAGTCTGATCAATTGCTGGTTAGCTTTGCTACAGGGGCAGAAGGCAAAGCAATCTCCAAGCAAACCATTTCCAAATGGATAGCACACTGCATCCATTTCTGCTACAAAAAGCATGGAAAGCCTCCCTCCAAGAGGGTCAGGGCACACTCCACCAGAGCAGCCTCCACTTCTGCAGCTTTCCTCAGAGGAGTCCCCACTAGGGACATCCTGGAGGCTGCCACCTGGACATCTGTTCACACTTTTACCAAGCTTTACCACCTGCCTCTCTTCTCCAAATCCAGGGCAGGGTTTGCCTCTGCAGTCTTGCAGGGCATCTTAGCCAGGCCCTAGTTTCCTTGACTGCCTCCACCAATTTCCTCTTTGGGAATCTACCCAAATGTGAAGACGGCAACAGTGAAACACGATGAACCTAGTGCAGTTATGTAAACTTACCATAAATGTAGATGTTCTTGTATATTCACTGTTGCAGTCCTGGTTTCCCTCCCTCCATCTCCCTTATTCTCTTTCTCCTTTTATTAACATTCTTCCTTGTTGTTCTCCTTTCCTTACAAGGGACATATTGGTATTTATTTTCCACTGGTGGGGCCCTTTCACCAGAGCCTGGACTCCTACTTTTGGGGCTCCTAACAGGTTAGGGCAAGAAAAACTGATGTAATGGTGTCGGCTGCCTTACTTTATACTACTGATGACCTAACATCAGTCCTCAAGAGACAGCAACCGATGCAGAAATACTAAGTCTCAGGTATTCGGGCTAGTCGAGGGCTACCCTGGCAGGGATAACCCTAAATGTGATGACTGCAACAGTGAATACACTCGAACAGCCACGTTTATGGTAAGTGTACATAACTGTACTTTTTGCATGTTCTTTTATAGTTTATCAATATTTTGTAAAATTTTTAAATACGGTTTCCCATGTCAAAGTCATTATATATGATTTCATATATGTATTTCGCAAGCTTAGGTATTTCTTTAAATGAAGAATTGTTAATTATTCTACTTAAATCTTGCAAATATGACAGAATACTCTGTAAAGTTAGCCAGTCCTGTTGTGGAATTTTGTATGTAGTTTTTTAGCCAGTCCTGTTGTGGAATTTTGTATGTTGTTTTTATTACTTGCATATCTAAAACCTTTAGTTCTTTGATACATTGGAGCCAACAAACAAATCCTTTCTGTTTCCAGGAATTAATAATTTCTCTAGATATTTTATGTGGAAAGTTCTTTGTGACTATAAATGGTGTTAAAAGATCAAACCAGATTTTTAAATCTACATTTGCATTAATAATTTTCCTAAATGAGTCAATGTAATTAATTAATCATACGAGTTTTAGTGGGTTTAGTTATGTTATATTGCATACTAATACATATGTGCCATGGCAAATTGTTTTTATCTGTTGTTTAAAATTTTTTTTTTGTAAATCAAATTAATTTATTGATATTACAGTTAGTAATTCTTTCTAGTTTGCAGTGTAATTTGGATTTATCCAATCTGAGGTTGTTTTAGATATTGATGCTTTTATATATGTTTCTATATCAGGAAAGTGTAATCCTCCCTGTTTCCATGGTCTGATATGATGTATTAAAGCTATTCTGTTTCTTCTGGGAAACCATAAAAATTTTATTAGACATGAATTTATTTCTTTAAGTATATTCCTATCTGTTAACAGTTGTATTACAAAGGCTATATATAAGATCTTGGGCAGCAAAACCATTTTTATTAACTGAAGTTTACCTTCAAATGTTAATATTATTTTGTTCCATTTTCCACAGAGATTTTAATTGTGTTGATGATACTATTGTAGTTTTTTGAGACTAATTCATTATTATCCTTGCATAACTCAATTCCTAGATATTTTAAGGTAGAGTCTTGTTTCCCTATGATGTGATCCCCCTTAGCCTGCAGTTCTTTTTTTTTATTTAAAAATAAAAATTTTGATTTTGATTTATTGAAATGGAGTCCTGAAGTCATGTGAAATTTGTCAATTAATATATCTAATTCTTGTAATGTCTCTTTTGTATTACATAATGTTAGTAATATGTCATCAGCAAATAGCAATACTTTAGAATTGTATTGCTCATAAACATGTATTCCTTTGATTTTTATATTGTTACGAATTGAATCTGGCAATATTTCAATAGCCAGAGCAAATAGAATTGAAGACACGGGGCATCCTTGTTTAGTGCCTTTTGCTATATGTCTAGATTCAGAGGTAAAATGGACCTAACTTGACATATGCTAAATTATTTGTATATATATTCTTTAGGAGATGAACAAAGGATGCAGGAAATTCAAATAGCATTAGGATTTTGAATAAATAGTCCCAATTTAGGGAATCAAATGCTTTCTCTATATCAAAGCCAATTATGAGTGTTTCTTTATTTTTTTTTATTAACATAATCTGTAAGAGAAATTATCCTCTTAATATTGTCATGTGTGTGTCTATGATATATAAATCCAGTTTGATAATTATTTACTGTTTTGGATAGTGGTGTTTTCATTTTGTTAGTTAATATTGTCAGAAATATGTTATAGTCATTATTTAATAATGATATAGGTTTATCTGAGGTACAGAGGTTTGGGGATTTGTTTTCCTTTAGGACTGGTGTGATTAAGAAATATCTCCAAGAGGGTGGTATTAAAGCTTGTGACTGAATTTCTAATAGCGTTTTATGGAAGAGGCATAGTATCTTTGAAGGAAAAGTTTATATATTTCCATAACTATGCCATCTATACCTGGAGCTTTATTATTTTTACCCTGTTTTGTTGTATCTATAATTTCTTTGTAGGATACGAGTGCTTGCAGATCTAGTTTTAATTTTTCTGGTAATTTTTTTATATTAGAACATTTTTCATCTATATTTAATTGATAGATATGTATATTTTCTTATTGGCAATGTTCCATATTGTGATTTTTATAGGCATCAAGAATGTCACCTATATCTGAGACATTTTTCTCTTTCTTTTCATCATGGAAGAGACTTTTAATGTTATTAGCTTTTGATTGTATTTTGATTCTTGTGGATAAATTATGTAGATATTTGGGAGAAGTGGCCAATGTATTAATTTTTAGTTTTTCTAAAGCTAAACTAGTTTTATGTGTTAAGAGTTTCATTGTATCTATTGTTTAATACTTCTTTTTCATTTTCATCTCCAAATGATTTTGATTTTTTTGCAGCTTTTACTGACAAAAGTTTGGATTGTAGATCTAATAATTCAGAATCCCATTCCCTGATTTTTTTTATACCAAGTTAGGGTTTTACCATATATGTAAGCTTTTAATGAGTCCCATATCATTATTTTATTTATCTCTGTGGTGTAATGAATATCTAAGAAGAACTGTAATTCAGATAACCAGGGTTTGAACTCTTTAATTTTAGTTATATATGTTGGAATTCTGGAGTTAAAGATTAATGGTTCATTTTGAAGTTTTAGTTAACAGCCACGGTGGTGCAGCGGTACCGTTGTTGCCTCACAGCAAGCGGTTCTCCCATTTGATTCTCGGCTGGAGTGCGGGGAGTGCCTTCTCTGTGGAGTCTGCATGTCTTCCCCGAGGTTGGGTGGGCGTTCGAAAGACATGCTTAAATGGGTGTGCCTTCGCTGAAGGTTGAACGTCAAGCTGGCACCTCGGCATTCATGAAAATCTACTGCCAATCATTAGCGGACCGGAGTTCCGCTGTGGCAACCCCTAACCAGGAAAAGCTGAAAGACAACAACAACAACAGTATCAATGAATTGTGGTCTGAAAAGGGCCAGAGAGTGATTTAGAAATTAATGATTTTAGAGTGTAAGTCACGGGCAGCAATTTTTTTATCTATTCTAGTTTGGGTACCAAATCTGTGATCTTGATGGGAAAACAACAAAGATTTATCTTCTTTAAATTTGAAAGTATCTACAAGATGAAATTATTCTACCCACTTGTTTAAAGATTTTGATACAGCAGATGTACACAGTGGTCTTTTATTTGTAGTTTCAGAAATATCAAATATACAATTAAAATCTCCTCCTACTATTAAGTTGCCTTTATAATTATTGGAAATGAAATCCAAGTGTTTTTTTAACAGTTCCTGTTCCAATACCTGAGAACCAGTATAGATTGGTTAGGGTCCATATTCTGTTATTATATTTAACTATTACTAATGCCATAAGGCCTTCTTTATTTTCATACTTATAAATGATTTCTGGGTTAATCACGTTTGTTTTCCATAAAATTGTTACCCCTTTTGTCTTTGTCTTATAAGTGGATTGCACCAATATCATATATTCCTTAGGATTCCATTTGTTATTGTCATTTGTTTTGAAATGAGTTTCTTGAAGGAAGGCAATTTGTGCTTTGTTCAGTTTTAAGTATTTCACTAGATTTGATCTCTTGCTAGGATTGTTTAAGCCATTGGTATTTAAAGATACGGTTAAATTCATCTTAGGTTGTTTAGACTATGTATTTTTTGTTTTATTGTGACTATTAAACATTTTCCTTTGATAACTATAAAGTATATGTTTGAGCTTTTAAAGGAAATTATCAGTTTTATACTTTTGAGTGTTTACTAGTAAAGTAATGTTTTGGTCAGGCATACTAAAAATATTTTTGTGAAATAATTTTAAATTAATAAATGTTAACAAAACTAAGATCTTTACTAGCCATGGAATGAAAATCATTCCTAATCTGATGGATAAACCTAAGTCCATCAGATTATCACTCATACCTTGACAATCCAGAACATTTGAGCTCCATAAATTGAATTATCATATGGAGAATATTTGTAATAGGAATAAGCAATATTTATATTATTTTGAACAGATGTAGTACTATCATAGATTCAACAGAATTTCTATACAATATAAATGTCTACTTATTGTATAAGCAATTAATATTTACATGAAGGATAAGCAATTCAATCATAGTAAAGTAGGATGTATTGTATATAAAATCTAGTAAAAGATTAATAGCACACAGTTATTTATCATATTCACCCATACCGATGAAGTCTTTCAAAACTTATTACTTAATATAAATACATGGTAATAATATTTATACCTAATGTTTATAATACAATATATTTTACTGGATATGTCAGAAGTTAAATTTCATTGTTAGCCAGCATTTAAGCAATCACCTTGTTTGTTGCTAACTTACTTAAAGCATCAGGTTTGTTTTATGTGAACATTGATGAAAGTTAGTGCATTTTAATTATCAGTGCATCCCTCTTCCCCCATTTCCTACACATAAGGATTTTCATATCTGTTATTCCTTGTTATAAAATGACTGAAATTATAGGTTAAAAACAAAAAAATTCACTTATTGTGATTAATGATTACAAATTCCCTTTCCATGTGTATAAATTGCCATTTTATGGCATATACTGAATGTTTTTAGATTTAAATGTCAACATTGTATTTTGCATAATCAGCAAAGGTTAAACTGAGTGATTATAATCAATTTAATACTATTTGTTCAGAATGTGATTGTTACATTCTGTGACATTCCTAGTTCAGGCTTCTATTGTTTCCCTTGAACAATGTTGTCAGTTTGATGTCATGTATAAAACATTAATTACCTACAGCTTAAGTATTATGTATGATCAAGATGGGTTACAAAACCACAATTTAAGTTAAATCAATTGTGTGACTTGTTATGCAAATTTACTTATGTGAAAAAATCATCATGATTTTCAATGTAGTGTATTTCATTTATGACAAGTTAAAACAGTAGTGTTATTGTACACAAGCCCATGCTATTAAACTGAGTGTCTATTGTCAATTTAATATTATTTGTTCAGAATATGATTGTTACATTCTGTGGCATTTCATGTTCAGGCTTCTATTGTTTCTCTTGAACAACTTTGTCAGTTTGATGTCCTGTATAAAGCATTAGTGACCTTGGTAACCTCTTAAGTATTATATATGGTCAAGATGGGTTACAAAAACTACAATTCAAGTTAAAGCAATTACATGACTTGCTATGCATATTTACTTATGTAAGAAAATCATCCTCCACCTTGATGTTCAATGTAGTGTATGTCATTTATGACAAGTTAAGACAGTAGTGTTATTATACACAAGCCCATGTTATTAAATCCTGTCTTTAAAATCTAAATTCAGCAGATTGCTTCATCTTATATGACAATTATATATTTTATGTCTAGATTTACTAAAATCATATATTACATAACTATTGTGTATGCTTTGTTTTTTTGGCTGTTGCTTACATATTTGAGAGACTACAAGCTGTAATGCTTATTCTTATTATTAGCTCCTTCCATACGTTTTTATACAGTCCGTACAGTTTAAATTATGAGACCATTCTAGTTTATTATTTGTTATAATTATATTTCCATCCTTACAAACACACATATCAGTACTTCAAGCATGGGCAAAAATGCCCATCCAGTTTTGCCAGAATACCATTCACTAGTTCATGTGGTGTGTTTCCAGGCTGTTCTTAAAATATCCAAACCAATATTTGTTCTGTTCCATTTTACCAGCCTGTTCCATGCAGTGGCCACTCTGCCAGTGAACCACTCAACACACCTTCCATTCCCACAGATATTTCCACGAAGGAAATCTGATGACTCTGTAGCACTTCCTGGCAACCCTGAACACCCCTAGAATCAGCTATCCCCATATGCCCAACACGTCTGAGCAAGCTCACCTCCCAGACCACTGCAAAGGATACTGCACAATACAAGTGCTCTTAGTCTTTCACAATAACTCAGACTTCCACTCTTATGTAAGTCCGTAATGTGTTTGGACTAAAATACATTTCATTTTATTATTTATAAATATAAAAATGTGCTTATTTTTTTATCAAGAATCAACTTACTGAGCTAAACAAAGAGAGCATCAGTATGTGTATATGTGGTTTAAAACAGCCTTTTATTATATATTTTTTATTAAGCCAAAGACTTCATTGCCAAGAATCATCTTGGAGGCTTCTCAGAGCCTTTAAGCATTATTATCACTCTGTCTCCATTACCATAGTAACCTGGGAGCATCTGTTTCTGTTAATGTGTCTGTGTACTGCATACCAGAGGCTCATGATGCACCTAAAGCAAAGCTTCACTTCACTACAGCTTCAAGTCTAAATTCCCTCCCTTTCAGTGAGGCAGCAGGAAAAAAATGGAGAGCAAACAGATAAAAAAAAAAAAAAAAAAAAACCTCCCAACAAGCCGCCACAACAAGAGATAACGCATTCTTCCAACCTTCACACCTCTCACTCAGCAGATGTATAAACAAACTATTCTCTTCCAAAATATCCCAAATCACATTTTTATCCACCCCCTTCCCCTGGATCCAGGCTAAGACACCAAATGTCTCTTCCTAATACACAAGTATTAGTAAGCCTCGATCACAAGCAGTAACCCACAGCTTCCTGGAGATGAAATGGCAACATACAACAGCTGCCAGACACAGCTGCACCCAGACACACCATGTCAGGCTTAATCAAACAGCACTTGAAGCTATGATACCTGCCATAATTGATATTAACTATGTTTAGACTGAATAATAATGACATTTGTACTAGCTGCCAGACACGGCTGCATCCACGCACACCATATCAGGATTGATCAAACAGCACTCAAGGCTATGATACCTTCCATAATTGATATGTTTCAACAGAATAATAATGACATTTCTACTAGCTGCCAGACACAGCTGCATCCATGCACACCATATCAGGATTGATCAAATAGCACTCGTAGATGTGATACCTGCCATAATTGATATTAACTATATTTAGACAGACTAATGATGACATTTGTACTAAGAGCTTGTTACTATTATTTAACCAGGATATACATGACATTTCTAAATCATAATTTAACTAAAGAAGGCATTAGTTTCCATGACAGCATTTTTTTCAAAACACTCTGCTGATACTGCTATTATATATGATGCTAATTTGTTACATTTGAGTCTGAACTCTGACGAATGGTACCTTGTTGAATTAGCTAATTAATTATGTAAATTATTGTAGGTAAAATCAATGAAAATTGAACAAGATAAGTATTCATTGTTCAAGTAGGGGAATAGAGACTTCTATGTTTGTATTATATGTTGCTTTGTTTGGCTTGTATATAATGTAAATAATAATCCATCTTGACCCACCTTTGTTTGTGAAGAATTATTGGACTCTGAACATTCTGAATGAATCATTACTGTTTCTTAGTTATGTAAGAAACCCTCCTTTTTTAAATAAAAACAGATGACAAGTGATGTATCATATCAGTTGATACTTTGAGAGATGTAGTTGTACGAGTTATTTTTTTAGGACAGCTATCTTGGAATCAGGTTTTTGTTTCTTTTTTCTAGCATCAGTCCAAGGATTTGTTTCTTTTATTCTTTTAAGAGTAGGGGCCGTCCATTCCATTTTTTGTGGGATAGACACTTCTATTTCTCCTTTCGGCTTTTTCCCGGTTAGGGGTTGCCGCAGCGGATCACCTGTCCGCTCATGATTGGCAGTGGAGTTTTTACGGTGTCGAGTTGCCAGCCCAGTTTACAACCTTCCACAGAAGGGACTTGTGGGATAGACACTATGTTGTTGTTTTTGATGAATCTAGTAGCTTCTTCTAAGTCATTAAAGATTCTCATCTCATTGGAAAAAAGTATTTTTATCTTGGCTGGAAAGTCTAGTTGTGCTTTAATGTTGTTTTGTTTCAACAGTTTTATAATTGGCCAGACTTTTTCCTTTGTTCTAGTATTCTGGAAGAATAATCATTGTCAAATCTTATCAGGCTTTGATTGTATTTTAAGGGTGATTTTCTCCAAGCAGATTTTAGTATTAGTTCCTTGTCCAGAAATGAAAGAAATTTTACAAGTATGGATCTAGGTAGAGTATTTGTTGAGTTAGAAGCAGGTTTCCTCAGTGCTCTTTGTGCCCTTTCGATTCCGAATGAAAGTCCCTCTTTCAAGTCTAAAAATTCAGGAATCCAGGTTAAGAATGAAATAATGTCTTCACCTTCAGTGTTTTCAGGCAGATCCTTATATTGTTTCTCCTTTCCCTGTTTTCTAAGTAATCTATTTTGTTAAGCAGCCATGTATTTTGTTTAAGCAGAAATTCTTTTTGGGATTCTTCCTCTTTGAGTCTTCCGTCAATGTCATTTAGAGAAATGTTTATATGTGTTATTTTTGTATGGTTTTGCTGTAATAGTTCCTTAAGAGTATCAGTCTGTTTTTGAGAATTTAATTTGAGGTTTTCTATGTCATTTTTAAAGCCATCCACCTTCAAAGATAGTTCCTGTAAGGTAGATGTCATCAATTGCAGTTCTTTTTTTTTCTCCAAAAACATTTTTATTAAATTTTGTTAATAAACATGGATATAAAGTATTAAAATTAAACAGTATAAAATATAATAACTATTTACACTAAATACAAACATCCATGATAAACATTTGTTTTATCCAAGAAAGGTAATCGATATTCATCTAACAATCTCTCCAATATTTGGCAAGCTAGTCTTTTGTGTGTTACATTTGATGATCTCTGATAAATAGTTTACATTTCTTTTTTACATACAGATTTTGCTAGTGAAATAAACTCAATAAACATAAGATATTGCTTATTTTTCCAGTTCAATGTAATTATTTTTCAAGCAATTGCTAGAATTAACCAAATAACAGGTAACTGATGTCTAGGAATTATGCTTGGGGTAGGGACATTGAACAATATCAAAGAGCTAGTAATTTGACAGTTATCAGACCACAGGGCTTTTGTGAAATGTCTAAAATCACTCCAGTGTTGTGTGAGAGTTCTACATTTGATGAACATATGAACCCAGTTGGCTTCAAGAATATCACCAGCCCTCCAGCATTTGCTTTCATTACTCTTGGTTATAAGGTCAGTTCTGTTTGGAGTGTAAAAGCTTCTATGAATAATCTCCAGGTATATAGTCTCCAGTATAAAGATGATTAAGTGTTTTTTATTGAATTTAATAACTGTTTCGTATTATCATTAGATAAACGTTCACCATTAATCTTTATGGAGTAATTCCAAAAAGCTTGGTCAAAAGTAATCAAGTCTCCTAGGATTTTATATACAGGTGATATGCTTAATTTATGTTCAATGTTCATTGAACTACACCATATGAATAGTTGTATCAATCTTGGTATAGTATCATTTTCCAGATTTATTGACACACTCACTTTATTTTAAACAAACTGTCTTAAAGATTGAATACAGAGCCAATTATCTTGACAGACATTATATCTGGCTAAGAGAAAGTTCATTGGTTGGATGTTCTTATTGTCTATAAACTGGTGCCAAAACTTTAGATTATTCTCTTTAAGATTCTGCATCTTATTGATATTGAAGGTATCTAGGCAATCTGGTGTATAAGCTATGAGAAATGTAATGAAAAAGGTGTTCTTTAAACTATAATTGTTGTCAATTATATTTTTGAAAATATAAAATATTTGGTTTATACTATGTGAGAAGTGGCTAAATTTCTTATTATATAAGCAATATTCATGGAGTATCCAAAATATTTTGTTAATTCCAAAGGTTTCCTTAAACTGGGTTTCTGAGTTCTCATAGGAAGTTATATGTATTTCATGTAGTTGTTTCCAGCTAGAGGTGTATATGGATGAAATCCAGTGTAGTATTATGTTAATAATAACAGATTTTGAATATAATTCTATGTTGGGAAAGCCAATCTCATTACTGTCCCAGGCTCTAACATGCCATTTATAGGGTATTCTTGGTTTCTTTGGAAACCATAGAAAAGTTAGTAATAGGGAATCTATTTGTTTAAAGAATTTCTTAGGAGGAGGTAAAATCAATGATTGTATGTAAAATAAAATATTGGGCAAAATAATCATTTTTATTAATGTAAGTCTGTCTTCCATGGTGAAAAACATTTTGTTCCACTTTTTAGTCAAGTCACTGATTATAGCTACCAGTTTAGTGAAGTTAACTTTAATAGTTTCATTCCACTTATTCTTGATACTTATTCCTAGATAATCTATCTTATCATTTTCCCAGTTGAATGTATTGTATTTTTGCAAATTGCTATTTATTTTCTTATTGATTAAAAGTGTTTTGGTTTTATTTTGATTAAAATTGAGCCCTGAGATTTTTCCATATAGAGTTATGGCATTCATGATATGTTGTAAAGAGCCTTCTATGTCACTGGATGTTAGTAGAATATCGTCAGCAAAAAGCTGAACTTTTGGATAGCATCCCTCATTAACTTGAAATCCTTTGATATTTGGGCTATTTCTAATAAATGAAGCAAAAGGTTCCACTGATAAAGCGAAAAATAATGGGGATAGATGGCAACCTTGTCTAGTTCCCTTATGAACTTTTACTGGAGATGATAGACATGAACCGATCTTAACAAATGCTTTAGAATCACTATAAATGTTTAATATCAGTTTAGTGAAATCTGAAGTAAAGTTAAATTCTTTAAAAAATTTTTTGTAAGTATGATCAACTAAGAAAATCGAATGCCTTATCAATATCCAGAATAATAATAGTTAATTGTTTCGTTTGCAATGTCTATTAGAGATAGAAGCTTAATAATATTGTCGTGCACTTTTCTATGTAAGATAAAGCCAGTTTGATCAAAGTGTATTAGATTGGGTAATATATTCTTTAGTCTTTTGGCCAGAATAGACATGAAAATTTTATAATTGATATTTAACAATGATATGGGTCTATCGGATGCACATAGTTGGGGGTCCTTACCTTGTTTCAGAATGGTGGAAATTATTGAGTACTTCCATGAGGGAGGGAAAATTAAGTCTTGTTTAACCATGAAGAATGTGTTTAATAATAACTTTATTGTGTGCTCTGGAAGAATTTTATATATTTCTGGGATTATCCCATCTAACCCTGGGGCTTTATTATCCTTCAGATTTTTAACTTGTTCTTTCACTTCTGCTAAGGTTATTTGTTCATTTAGGGTACTATTTTGTTGTTTTGATAGTTTAGTCTTGATATTTTCTTGTAGAAATGTATCTATTACATCATCTGAATCTAGTGGTGATTGCATTTCATTGATTGACCGATAATGATTTCTAAAGGCTTCTAATATACCTCCTAAATCAGTTGTTCTTTTTACTGTGTTATTATTCTTGTATTTAATTTCATTAATGTGATTTTGTTTACCAATTTGTTTGGATCTGATAGCTAGTTTATGTAAATGTCTGGGGTTTACTGAATAGGACTGTAATTTAATCTTTTCTAAGCTTATAGCAACCTTATGATTCAATATTTCAAAATATTTGTGGTTTAGCTTAAAAAATTCAGTAAGTACTGCTTTATCATTTGATTTTAAGTTTAGTTTCAATGTATCTATTCTGGCTTGTAAATCAGAAAGTTCCTTGTCCCATTCCTTTCTCCTTTGAAAATACCAAGCTTTAACTCCACTAAAGATGTGAATTTTTAATGCATCCCAGAGTATGATATCTGTTACTTCACCATTATTGTTGTCTTCCATACATGCATTTATTTCTTTTAATAACCACTCCTTAAAATCTTTTAACTTAGTAACATAGGCTGGGATTCTTTGAAAAATTATCATATCATCTTTTTTCAGTCAAGCTGAACAAAAAGGCATTGTGGTCAGAGAGTGGACATGACTGTATTGCAACATCACTTATTTTAGAGTAAAGAGTGTTAGACATAAAAATCTTATAAATATTAGTTTGTGTGCTGAATCGGAAAGAATAATGAGTGTATTGAAGTGAATTTTGAACTCTTAAATTATGTATGTCTCTAAAATTCATTGAGGCTATAAAACTGTTTACATTTTTAGCTTGTGTTGTTAGTTTAACCTTACTATTTTAGAGGTGTCTTCATCTGATAACATGCAATTGAAATCTCCCGCCAGAATAATTTCTCCCTTTTCATGTAATAATGATATCCAAGTATTTCTTCACATATTTAGTTCCTAGACCAGGAATCCAATATGAGTTTAACAGTGTAAAGCATTTCTTATTAACTTCTAGCACTACTAAGCTTAACATTCCGTCTTTATCTGAAAAGGTGTTTAAAGTTTTAGGTAGTGTATAAGTATTATTCCATAGTATAAGAGTACCTCTCCTTTTGGCTCTAAAGCAGGAATCCGTGAGAACTGTAAAACCATTAAATGATAATTTTTTGCAAATCCTACTCCAGCAAGTGGGTTTCCTGCAAGAAGATTATCTGAGCTCTGTGCATTTTAATTAATTTAATTAAACCAGCTCTTTTGACATTGTTATTTAATCCATTAATATTTAATGATAAGAATTTATATATCCATCATTTGTTAAAATTATATTTAGAGCATCAATAATACCTTTCAAGTATAATGACTTGAAGTAATTCTTGAAGTTATGTATCATGGATGAGTCAAAAATCTTTAGAAACAAATTCTGAAACCAATAACTAAGAAAACGTACATACATGGAACCTAAAGTTCCAGGTTTAGTTAATAAATTAACTAAACCACCCTTTAACACCATCTCACACACCAAAAACATACATAAATAGCTTCTGCTTTAAATGTAGTATCTACAAACAGTAAAGCATTTCTAAGGTAACTCAAACAAATATGAAAATAAAAAATCCATTAGGCAATCACAGTGGATTCATATGTAATATTGTGTAAACCACTATGAGGTATTGGAAAATAAGGAGTCAGTTTCACCAATTAACCCAGTTGCTTTATCGGCATAAGCTTCTAATACCTATATATTTTATACCTGCATTACAATCTCTTGTGTTTATAACTATAGCAATACAATAGTTATACCAGTTTACTTATTTCCCCTTCCCTTTTTATACCTTTATATGGTCAAGTAAACTGGTAGTCATGAATGGAAAGAAGAAAGGGAGGAAGAAAAAAAAAACAGGGGGGGGGGGGCATATGTTGGTCTATTAATACTAAATGAACAGAATAGAGTGACCTAGAACATTTTAACAATCCATTCCTACAGTGCATGTGGTCATACAAAGATTTGAATCATAGTATCTTAACTATCATTGCAACTGAGTCTGATTATATTGCTTTAAATCTGCATCAATAAGAATACCTAATATAGATTAAAGCTGCTTAAGCATGAAAGCAGCAGAAGGAAAGGGAGACTCAATCCTATATATATATATATCTTTGCATTCACAATAGTAAAGAAATTGGTGGGTTTAAGTAGTCAAATATTAATATATTATCATTTAGGGCATGCTATCAAAGCAAAGAATGGTATCCTGTCAGACTTCAGTGTTTCCAAGCAACAGACATACAGTAACATTAAAATGCAATTTTCCTCATTAGACTAGTAAAATAATCACTCCATTAAGGTTCTAGCTTCTTAAAAATACATATTTAAAGTGATTCCTTACCTTTATATGCATAAAAGATGAAAAAAACAACCAAATAAAGTTAGTTTTTCTTCTAGTTTCATTTTCAGCTTTACTTCCTGGTTTCCGAGTCATGCATGAGTTCAAAGGTCATGTGATGCCATTGCTCACTGAATTCTTGCTTCCAGCTTCTCTAGCTTGCTGCTAGTGCCCTGCAGATGCTCGTGCATGTGAAGAAACAGTCACAGAGGCTTAGAAAAGGCCTTTTTGGTGGAAATTTCAAACAACTAAGTTTTCTCCATTCTAAAGAAGCATAAAAAGTGCACGAGCAGCCTCCACAGTGAAAAAAACAACATGAACCACCCATCTTTAAAAATGTTGGAAAAGTAAGATTTTCTCCATAAATCAGTAATTTACATCCCTTAAACTAAATTAGGTTAAGAATTAAAATTAGAGCATTTAGTAAATGTAAAGCACTGAATAGTGATATATTAGACTACGAAATGCAGATTTTAAGTAAAGACATATATATTAATCATGATATGAACATCTTTCAAAAATGTCAAGAGGAAACAAAACTATCTTAACTAAAGCATCTCCTATAGGCACTTTTGTTGTGGAGATTCCATACAGTGTAATCATAGTAGACTAAACAGTAAACTCTAAAGTGTTACCCCACCACTAACACACATGAATGCTTTACTTTGGAAATCATGAATTAATAGTAAGATAGCATGACTTTTGTATCCCAAATGAATATATAATGAAGTTAACTGTGCCCTGGTTATAATAAACATATGGTATGAAATATATTATCATTTAGGGCATGCTATCAAAGCAAAGAATGGTATCCTGTCAGACTTCAGTGTTTCCAAGCAACAGACATACAGTAACATTAAAATGCAATTTTCCTCATTAGACTAGTAAAATAATCACTCCATTAAGGTCCTAGCTTCTTAAAAATACATATTTAAAGTGATTTCTTACCTTTATATGCATAAAAGATGAAAAAAACAACCAAATAAAGTTAGTTTTTCTTCTAGTTTCATTTTCAGCTTTACTTCCTGTTTTCCGAGTCATGCATGAGTTCAAAGGTCATGTGATGCCATTGCTCACTGAATTCCTGCTTCCAGCTTCTCTAGCTTGCTGCTAGTGCCCTGTAGATGCTCGTGCATATGAAGAAACAGTCACAGAGGCTTAGAAAAGGCATTTTTGGTGGAAATTTCAAACAACTAAGTTTTCTCCATTCTAAAGAAGCATAAAAAGTGCACGAGCAGCTTCCAGAGTGAAAAAAAAAACATGAACAGCCCATCTCTAAAAATGTTGGAAAAGTAAGATTTTCTCCATAAATCAGTAATTTACATCCCTTAAACTAAATTAGGTTAAGAATTAAAATTAGAGCATTTCGTAAATGTAAAGCACTGAATAGTGATATATTACACTAAGAAATGCAGATTTTAAGTAAAGACATATATATTAATCATGATATGAACATCTTTCAAAAATGTCAAGAGGAAACAAAACTATCTTAACTAAAGCATCTCCTATAGGCACTTTTGTTGTGGAGATTCCATACAGTGTAATCATAGTAGACTAAACAGTAAACTCTAAAGTGTTACCCCACCACTAACACACATGAATGCTTTACTTTGGAAATCATGAATTAATAGTAAGATAGCATGACTTTTGTATCCCAAATGAATATATAATGAAGTTAACTGTGCCCTGGTTATAATAAACATATGGTATGAAATATATTATCATTTAGGGCATGCTATCAAAGCAAAGAATGGTATCCTGTCAGACTTCAGTGTTTCCAAGCAACAGAAATACAGTAACATTAAAATGCAATTTTCCTCATTAGACTAGTAAAATAATCACTCCATTAAGGTCCTAGCTTCTTAAAAATACATATTTAAAGTGATTCCTTACCTTTATATGCATAAAAGATGAAAAAAACAACCAAATAAAGTTAGTTTTTCTTCTAGTTTCATTTTCAGCTTTACTTCCTGTTTTCCGAGTCATGCATGAGTTCAAAGGTCATGTGATGCCATTGCTCACTGAATTCTTGCTTCCAGCTTCTCTAGCTTGCTGCTAGTGCCCTGTAGATGCTCGTGCATATGAAGAAACAGTCTTAGAGGCTTAGAAAAGGCATTTTTGGTGGAAATTTCAAACAACTAAGTTTTCTCCATTCTAAAGAAGCATAAAAAGTGCACGAGCAGCCTCCAGAGTGAAAAAAAAAACATGAACAGCCCATCTCTAAAAATGTTGGAAAAGTAAGATTTTCTCCATAAATCAGTAATTTACATCCCTTAAACTAAATTAGGTTAAGAATTAAAAATAGAGCATTTAGTAAATGTAAAGCACTGAATAGTGATATATTACACTAAGAAATGCAGATTTTAAGTAAAGACATATATATTAATCATGATATAAACATCTTTCAAAAATGTCAAGAGGAAACAAAAGTATCTTAACTAAAGCATCTCCTATGGGCACTTTTGTTGTGGAGATTCCATACAGTGTAATCATAATAGACTAAACAGTAAACTCTAAAGTGTTACCCCACCACTAACACACATGAATGCTTTACTTTGGAAATCATGAATTAATAGTAAGATAGCATGACTTTTGTATCCCAAATGAATATATAATGAAGTTAACTGTGCCCTGGTTATAGTAAACATATGGTATGAAAGAAAACACACACACACACACACACACACACACACATATATATATATATATATATATATATATATATATATATATATATATACACACAGACACACACACACATGTACATACAAACAGACACACATATATATATACACACACACACACACACACACACACACACAAACACACGCACGCACATGCATGCATACATACATAGATGTATGCCTATGCCTATGCAAAATAAAGACCTTTGCTTTGTATATGCATTCCAATAAAATATTATGTAAAATAAAGACGCTTTACCTTTGCTTTGTGTATATATTCCAATAAAACATTAAGTAAAGAGTTCTGCAAGAAAGTAGTCAGTATTATTTGATAACAATCCTATTTGTCTTTTAATTTTTATTTGCATTTTCTTTGACAGTGCAAGTGTTTTTAGTTGCATGTCTTTTCAGACTCTGTATAGACCATTCCATGTCTTCTATATCAGTTAGTATTTTTTTCTTGTGAATAAAGTCCAAAGCCTCTGACAAAGAGCTACAGATCTTCTCACCTTCTGGTAAAATATTTTTATCCTGGAGGGAAAGATAATTTGTGCTTTGATGTTAACTTTTTTAAGAGATTTTATCAAGGGAACACATTCTTTCCTTCTAGATATGACAGAAGAAGTATAGTCATTGTCAAAACAAACAAGTTTGTCATTTATCTTGATGAGAGAATTATTCAACGCAGACTTCAGAACCAAATCCTTATCTTGGGAGGACAAAAATCTAACTATGGTTAGGAGAAACTGTTGTTGAAGCAAGTTTTGCTAGAGACCAGTGAGCCCTCTCCATACCGAAGGAAAGGGCTTCAGGAAGATTTAGTGCTATTGGAAGCCAGTTATTAAGAAAGTGTATCATATCAGTTCCCTCTTCCTTTTCTGGTACTCCATAGATTCTAATGTTGTTTCTCCGTGACCTGCTTTCTAGCTCTTCCAGCTTTTCTGTTAGTTTTGTATTCTGTTTCAAAAGAAACTCATTTTGACTTTCACATTCCATTAGTCTGCCATCCATATCTGTTACAGATTTCTCGATAGAAGCAATTTGTTCAGAATGCTTTTTAGCCATTTCACTAAGAATGTCTAGCTGCTTACTACAGTCTTGTTTAATAGTATCTATTTTATTCTCTATTTTGTCCATTTTTATAGATAGTTCTTGAATAGTTGTTATTAATGTTTGCAGCTCCTGCTTTACCACGCTGTCCTGATGAGAGTTCTTAGAGTTACTCATACTTGGATTTCTTGAGGAAAATCTTATTGACAGGAAAAAATAAAAAGTTATGTTTTAGTAGTAATTTTTGAAAAATAATAAAAGGCATATTTGCAAATCCTCTGATGTACTTTTCGATTAGTATTTCCAAAAATTAGATTACATTTCCTGTCAGAATAAAAATGTTATAAGCAGAGTTCAGTGCTGCTAGCAGTCTGACATTTTGGCCATGCCTCCAATTACAGTTCTTTTTTCAAAGCAGCATTTGGATGAGAATTCCTTGAGTTGTTCATATTCAGTGACTCAATATATCTCCATTTTACTTGACAGGAAATGTTTTTGTGTATCTCCACCAAAATTGATATTTATGTAGTTTAGTAGTTTATCTATAGATTTCTGACATTTTCCTATATTATTATACTAGTTTATGGAGCTCTTAAAATTCACTGCCCTCAGTTGGCCATCTAGGCTCTGCCCCTGTAATGGAAAATTCTACCACACAAGTTTATCTATGTATTTTTGCTTCATAAAAAGGGAGATGTAAGAGTTGTGCCCTCTTTGTTTAAATTATTGTTGACACTAGTGTTTTGGTCCTATAGTGTGGTTTTCTGTGTACTAGACAGCTTCAAAAATCACATGTGATGAGGGAATTCAGAAAATTCTGTGAAAGGGTACATCAAGCTGAAAATATATACCTCCAAAAGAAAAGGGACATCCTGTACAAGAGTAAGTCAGGCATAAAAATAGGAATGTTCCCCCAAATAGGGACATTTGGGAAGTCTGGTAGCTGACATGCTGATTCATGGGTTTGTCCAAGCTTCA